>NC_074711.1:29394452-29436952 GCF_947242115.1 Biomphalaria glabrata | reverse complement strand
TACATACATACATACATAGCCTACATACATAGCCTACATATATAGCCTACATACATACATACATACATAGCCTACATACATACATACATAGCTTACATACATAGCCTACATACATACATAAATAGCCTACATACATACATACATAGCCTACATACATACATACATACATACATACATACATACATACATACATAGCCTACATACATACATACATAGCCTACATACATACATACATACATAGCCTACATACATAGCCTACATACATACATACATGCATAGCCTACATACATAGCCTACATACATACATACATAGCCTACATACATACATACATACATAGCCTACATACATAGCCTACATACATAGCCTACATACATACATACATACATAGCCTACATACATAGCCTACATACATACATACATACATAGCCTACATACATAGCCTACATACATACATACATACATACATACATACATACATACATACATACATACATACATAGCCTACATACATACATACATACATAGCCTACATACATACATACATACATAGCCTACATACATAGCCTACATACATACATACATAGCCTACATACATAGCCTACATACATACATACATACATACATACATACATAGCCTACATACATAGCCTACATACATACATACATACATAGCCTACATACATACATACATACATAGCCTACATACATACATACATACATAGCCTACATACATACATACATACATAGCCTACATACATAGCCTACACACATACATACATACATACATACATAGCCTACATACATACATACATACATAGCCTACATACATACATACATATATAGCCTACATACATACATACATACATAGCCTACATACATAGCCTACATACATACATACATAGCCTACATACATACATACATAGCCTACATACATACATACATAGCCTACATACATACATACATAGCCTACATACATACATACATAGCCTACATACATACATACATACATAGCCTACATACATACATACATACATAGCCTACATACATACATACATAGCCTACATACATACATACATAGCCTACATACATACATACATACATAGCCTACATACATGCATACATACATAGCCTACATACATACATACATAACCTGCATATATCCATACATAGCCTACATACATACATACATACATAGCCTACATACATACATACATACATAGCCTACATACATACATACATAGCCTACATACATACATACATAGCCTACATACATACATAGCCTACATACATACATACATAGCCTACATACATACATACATAGCCTACATACATACATACATAGCCTACATACATACATACATACATAGCCTACATACATACATACATACATAGCCTACATACATACATACATACATAGCCTACATACATACATACATAGCCTACATACATACATACATAGCCTACATACATACATACATAGCCTACATACATAGCCTACATACATAGCCTACATACATACATACATACATAGCCTACATACATACATACATACATAGCTTACATACATAGCCTACATACATACATACATAGCCTACATACATACATACATAGCCTACATACATACATACATACATACATACATACATACATACATAGCCTACATACATACATACATAGCCTACATACATACATACATACATAGCCTACATACATAGCCTACATACATACATACATGCATAGCCTACATACATAGCCTACATACATACATACATAGCCTACATACATACATACATACATAGCCTACATACATAGCCTACATACATAGCCTACATACATAGCCTACATACATAGATACATACATAGCCTACATACATAGCCTACATACATACATACATACATAGCCTACATACATACATACATACATACATACATACATACATAGCCTACATACATACATACATACATAGCCTACATACATAGCATACATACATACATACATAGCCTACATACATACATACATACATAGCCTACATACATAGCCTACATACATACATACATAGCCTACATACATAGCCTACATACATAGCCTACATACATACATACATACATACATACATACATACATACATACATACATAGCCTACATACATAGCCTACATACATACATACATACATAGCCTACATACATACATACATACATATCCTACATACATACATACATACATAGCCTACATACATACATACATACATAGCCTACATACATAGCCTACATACATACATACATACATACATAGCCTACATACATACATACATACATAGCCTACATACATACATACATACATACATAGCCTACATACATAGCCTACATACATAGCCTACATACATAGCCTACATACATACATAGCCTACATACATACATACATAGCCTACATACATACATACATAGCCTACATACATACATACATAGCCTACATACATACATACATAGCCTACATACATACATACATGCATAGCCTACATACACACATACACACATACATACATATACATACATACATGCATACATACATACATAGCCTACATACATACATACATACATAGCCTACATACATACATACATACATAGCCTACATACATAGCCTACATACATACATACATACATACATACATAGCCTACATACATACATACATACATACATAGCCTACATACATACATACATACATAGCCTACATACATAGCCTACATACATAGCCTACATACATAGCCTACATACATACATACATAGCCTACATACATACATACATACATAGCCTACATACATACATACATACATACATAGCCTACATACATAGCCTACATACATACATACATACATACATACATAGCCTACATACATACATAGCCTACATACATACATACATACATAGCCTACATACATAGCCTACATACATAGCCTACATACATAGCCTACATACATACATACATAGCCTACATACATACATACATAGCCTACATACATACATACATAGCCTACATACATACATACATAGCCTACATACATACATACATAGCCTACATACATACATACATGCATAGCCTACATACACACATACACACATACATACATATACATACATACATGCATACATACATACATACATACATACATACAACATACATACATACATACGCGGACGCCTTACTTCATGCTTTATATTATAGATAAATATATACAAAATATATATTATACTCTAGGAAATCTAGATAAGAACTCAATTTATACTTACTTCCAAATATCGAGATTAGCCTTCAGATTGATCTTTTTTTTTTTTGTTATAGAATCTTGGCAAAGATAGAAGACATAAAAAAGAAGATTGCTTGTCATTTTGACTTTACAAGGTTTGATAAAAGAAATTCACAAGCAAAGACAGACACACAAGTCTCTAACACTCATACTAACATCGCTAACAGACAGTCCACACATTTCTCTATTTGTTTTAACTTACATATCAAACACAGACACACATTTCTCTATTAGTTATAACTTACATATCAAACACAGACACACATTTCTCTATTACTTATACTAACATATCAAACACAGACACACAATTCTCTAACACTCATAAGAACCTCTCAAACATTGTTTGTCAGTTGAAGACTCTAGACCCCCACAAAATGATTTCAAAATGTTCGTAGAGTAACGAACTAGACATGTCAAACAATCATCAAGTCTGTACAAGGCATTGCTGGGCGAGTCTCGTGTTTCAATACAAACACCACTCTCACTCTCTTTCAATGGTCTACTTCAGTCACGCCAAGAAAGACTTCAGAAACGTTTAAAACTGAAGACCCACTTTCAAACACGCGTTGGACATAAGTATCTTCTTTTTGTTAAGCAAAGTCTCTAATTGATCTAAAAAAATGTATGCGAAAATGATGTTACATATTCTTTTGTGATTTGACGGTGTGTTTGTGCATGTATAATTAATTTTTCCGAGCTACAAACCAAAACTTCTTGAAAAGAGATTGGCCTGTGATGCAAGATTTACACAATGTCATTTACAAACTTCTTGAAAAGAGATTGGCCTGTGATTTATCTAAGGTCTTGAAAGTCTTGATCTTAAGTCTTGATCTAAACGCTCGATCTAAACGCTCGATCTAAAGTCTTGATTGAAATCTCACTAAAGAATTGATAAACTATTGAATTTAATGCAGGCTGAGACGTAAGATCAAGGATGTTAAATGTGACTACTAATTCGTCCTTTTTTCGCACGTTGAACTATTACTATAGACTTTAGGCGATGCTATGGAAGCTCGTTTCCTTCAGAAAATGTCTGAAAGAGTTATGATACAGAAGGACATGTGATACAGCAGGGATTGTGATACAACAAGACATGTGATACAACACAACTTATAATACAGCAGAACATGTGATACAGCAGGACATGAGATACAGCAGGACATGTGATACAATAGAACAGATGAGAGAAAATCAGAAAAGATGAAATAGTGCAGTACAGACGAATTCATAGCACGACAGAATGAATAGGCAGGGGTAGACATCCCAACTCATATGTCAACTTTTTTTTAAAATCTTTTAGAAAAGAAAAATAACACATTTTTCTTTCAGAAACTCAAACACACTAGTCGACCCACGGCGTAGCATACGCCGTTATTTTGCAGGGTAAGCCTTAGGCCAATGCAACCATGCGACTTCATTGAGCCCCGCACTTTCAAAGGACCCGCGCTAATTCTAGGTGTAAATTATTAAATTAAACCATTTTATAACTTAGAACAGAATTCCCGCAGCCTCCTGATTTACCAGGAGCTCCTTGAAATCTCCTGAAATTGCAAAATATACGAAAAAGTCCTAGAAATCTCCGGAAATTATAAAAAATCTTTTCAAAACTCATACAAATCTCATGAAATATATAGACAAAAATTGTATTTTGGGGTGTCATTCAATTTGGAAAACGCCTATCCTACGCGCGATAAGTAAAAACGGCATTATGCATTCGAGACTAAAACTACGTGGGGTAGAAATAAAAAAGAGTGATCTTTCCATGACTTCTTGGTCACAACGGTTAAGTCCGGCCCTGCTATTTTGTGATGGGTGAATACTACTTGTTCTCCCCTTCTTTTTCTTTTCGTAGGGTAACTCTAGTCCGTCCGACTTGCAGAAATAAAAGAGTGATCTTTCCTTTACGTACTGTGCAATCTCTTGAGCTATGAAGAGAATTATATATATAGATTGTTATGAATTACAACATACATAGGTCGTGTATATCGGTTTATTTTTTTTAAGAACACTATAAAGAATATACAATAAAATATATTTAATTTTAAATCTTTAATTTCATAAAGATGATTTATTCTATATAGAAAACCTTATCGGTTAAATCAGTTCAATGATAAGTCCTATCCATTGCGATAATAAGTCTTATTGATTCCTAATCTCCTCAAAGACTTCATCACTAATAAAATGCACAACAAAGAACCGAGATTTTGTGTCTGGCGTATGTGTCATGAGTTGGAAAAAGGGTGGGGGGGGGGGGGGGGGGTTCAGTCCAAAAATATAAAACTACGAGACTTAGAATCTGACCTTCACCTATGTATATATATATCCCATGTGAAAAATGAGACATTTATTAGAGTATTAGATTCTTCCTTGAGCAAAGAAACAAAAATAGTTTAATGTTTTAGATTAAAAGATTTTGTTTTACAATTTAGTCTGAAGTTTTGGTACCACACTAAGTCTTGTTAGACGGTTATTTGAGCAGCTTATTTTAATGAACACAATTGTTCAAGCTGGTTGAATGCCTTTTTTTTAACTCGTTCATTTGTTTGTATGAATACATTTAAAAAACAATCCTGATAATATCCCCCCCCCCCGATACACCCTTCTTTCTCCCCCCCCCCCCCGATACACCCTTCTTTCTCCCCCCCCCCACCTATCCCAACTGGTCCAGACAAGTGATAGGATCATCAGGGTAGTGAAAAAGCTAAAAGCATAAAATTGCGCTAAACAAAAACAATTGGTAAAAATATTTGTAATTGCACAGATTTATTATTGTTACTCTGGATTTATAAAAAAAAATTAATGACATGACTGATCCTAACTAATTGAATGACATGACTGATTCAAGCTAATTAAATGACATGACTGATTCAAGCTAATTGAATGACATGACTAATTCAAGCTAATTGAATGATATGACTGATTCAAGCTAATTGAATGAAATGACTGATTCAAGCTAATTGAATGACATGACTGATCCAAATTAATTGAATGACATGACTGATCCAAAATAATTGAATGACATGACTGATCCAAATTAATTGAATGAAATGACTGATTCAAGCTAATTGAATGAAATGACTGATTCAAGCTAATTGAATGACACGACTGATTCAAGCTAATTGAATGAAATGACTGATTCAAGCTAATTGAATGACATGACTGATCCAAATTAATTGAATGACATGACTGATCCAAATTAATTGAATGACATGACTGATCCAAATTAATTGAATGACATGACTGATTCAAGCTAATTGAATGACATGACTGATTCAAGCTAATTGAATGACATGACTGATTCAAGCTAATTGAATGAAATGACTGATTCAAACTAATTGAATGAAATGACTGATTCAAGCTAATTGAATGACATGACTGATTCAAGCTAATTGAATGAAATGACTGATTCAAGCTAATTGAATGAAATGACTGATTCAAGCTAATTGAATGAAATGACTGATTCAAGCTAATTGAATGACATGACTGATTCAAGCTAATTGAATGACATGACTGATTCAAGCTAATTGAATGACATGACTGATCCAAATTAATTGAATGAAATGACTGATTCAAGCTAATTGAATGACATGACTGATTCAAGCTAATTGAATGACATGACTGATTCAAGCTAATTGAATGAAATGACTGATTCAAGCTAATTGAATGAAATGACTGATTCAAGCTAATTGAATGACATGACTGATCCAAATTAATTGAATGACATGACTGATCCAAATTAATTGAATGAAATGACTGATCCAAACTAATTGAATGAAATGACTGATTCAAGCTAATTAAATGACATGACTGATTCAAGCTAATTGAATGACATGACTGATTCAAGCTAATTGAATGACATGACTGATCCAAATTAATTGAATGAAATGACTGATCCAAACTAATTGAATAAAATGACTGATTCAAGCTAATTGAATGAAATGACTGATTCAAGCTAATTGAATGACATGACTGATTCAAGCTAATTGAATGACATGACTGATCTAAACTAATTGAATGACACGACAGATCCAAACTAATTGATACAGCTACGTTTAATTTAAGATTTGGGTTTTAAAACGTATTTAAAAAAGTATTTTTTATATTTTCTTGTTATAAAAATCTTCTTCGTCTAAAACAAATTGGTGATTGGAGTCGCTGAACGTCGACGATTTGTGCTGGACTGCTGTTACTGTTGCTAACATCCGCCACGAGCTGCCCATTAATTCTTCAGGAACGTGACCTTCCCTTCCAGCAATGAGATTAGAAGCCCGTCACGAGATGATGAATGTCCGAGGGTCATTCCACTAGCAGTTAAGTATTTAGTCACTTTATCTAATCACACACTAGAAACGGAGTGAAAAGTGCAGTGGACACACAAGCAGACAGAACCAGAGCCCGAACATATTTTCAATGACCTATTTGAGTTTGTAAAGAGTAGGGATTATAGACAAACTTGGGGAAACAATGCTAAACTCCGTCTCAAATGTTGCCATATTAAACTTTGTATTGCTAGCTCCACCCTATTTAACCCCACACTGTTTAGCTCAAATATTACTAAAGAGGTCAAAGGTCAACATCTTCTTTTGACCATGTTTTGACTTAAGAAGATTCAAAACTTGAACTCTTGTTTTTTGTTTCCCTTTATGTCATGTCAGAGCAGCAGGCCTTGTTTTTTGTTTCCCTTTTTGTCATGTCAGAGCAGCAGGCCTTGTTTTTTTTTCCCTTTTTGTCATGTCAGAGCAGCAGGCCTTGTTTTTTTTCTCCCTTTTTGTCATGTCAGAGCAGCAGGCCTTGTTTTTTGTTTCCCTTTATGTCATGTCAGAGCAGCAGGCCTTGTTTTTTTTCTCCCTTTTTGTCATTTCAGAGCAGCAGGCCTTGTTTTTTTTTCCCTTTTTGTCATGTCAGAGCAGCAGGCCTTGTTTTTTTTTCCCTTTTTGTCATGTCAGAGCAGCAGGCCTTGTTTTTTTTCTCCCTTTTTGTCATGTCAGAGCAGCAGGCCTTGTTTTTTGTTTCCCTTTATGTCATGTCAGAGCAGCAGGCCTTGTTTTTTGTTTCCCTTTATGTCATGTCAGAGCAGCAGGCCTTGTTTTTTGTTTCCCTTTATGTCATGTCAGAGCAGCAGGCCTTGTTTTTTGTTTCCCTTTATGTCATGTCAGAGCAGCAGGCCTTGTTTTTTGTTTCCCTTTATGTCATGTCAGAGCAGCAGGCCTTGTTTTTTGTTTCCCTTTATGTCATGTCAGAGCAGCAGGCCTTGTTTTCATTGCAAATTAGAATCTTCCTTTTTTTTAAGAAGGCTAATTTTTTTAAAAAAGACAAACTTAATTCTATGACTTTTCATTTATTTGTCTATGTATCCTAATAGTCAGTGAAACTGACCAAACATGGTTTTATTGGGACTTTAAGACAAAAAAACAACAACCCTTTTGAATGAATCCAGTGAACTTAGTTATACATTGGAAGTACGTTCAATTTCTTTAGTACGATGTATAACATTTTATATCGTACAGTTACGTCTTCTAAGGTACTCTATCATTAGTTACATTAAAATGTGTTTTATTAGTTCTTCTTATACTGTTGTAGCTATTAGTTGTATGTTTTTCTAAAGCATCCCCATGTCCTATAAACAAGCATAGATTGTTAATCAAATATGAAATGTTTGAAACATAAGGCCATGTACCTGATGAACAGCTTACAACAGAGTCACAATACTAACACTCGGCTCTTTAAACTTCCAAACTTACTTTCCCTTGGATAAATACCAGTCCGCTTAACCTACTTGCACTATTTACTCAAGGAGACTATAAAAAAGGGAGACAAAATAATATTTATGACAATTAGGTTTAATTACGACAAGAATAGAATATTTTAGTTACCACATGGTTGTCACGTGATAAAAGTGAAAACACAAGTTTGATCATTGCCGAGTTATCGTTGGCCGATATCCAGAGCTAGTCTCCTATTGGACTTGCATCTAAAACGGGAGTTCTGCAGCTTTAGTTACTTCCCTTAGTCGAAGACTTTCCCGCTAGTTACCAGAAGGCACAACGAAGGTAATTACTGAGCTAGACCTGGCCTTGGTGATCAGTCAGCAAATTCAAAGTGAAAACTGATCGTTTGATACAGCCTATCACTGCAATCAACTCTGCACTACTCTGAAATCAATATGCAAAAACAAGAAAGCTAAACAAATACAGCTTGAAACCAGGATTGTGGTTCTTTGTTGGCGTCATTACAACATTGCAAACAATAATTACATTTTACTTTTTTTTTTTTCGTCTGTACTTCACAAAGTCAATAATTGTGAAATATTCTGTGTAGCAAATTTTTTTTTGTTTTGTTTTTCTAAAATCTGACTTCTGTACTGGACATTTTAAACAATGCATTGCAATTTAAGGGATTTTGAGAGAGATATGAATAACTTTCAAGAGTGCTTTCCAAACGAGGTTAGAGATACGTCATTCAAAGATTTCAGTCCACAAGAGTACAGGAGACTTTCATCTACACAATATGCTCGAATATAAAAGAATTAGATTTGTACTGAAATAATGGATGGCGGCGCTTTTTGAAGAACATGATCCTCTATGGACCAAACAAATCTATCTTTAAACCGATAAATACATAGTTTAGACTTTATTTAATCAACTTTTCATATAGGTTAGTGATGTCGTATTTGTAATTACATTAATGAAACATTTAATTAGGAATGGCACTGCTGGGTTCTAGGAGGCTCCAGCAATGGAAAATAGACCAGCAGCGCACTGTGGGAAGGTTTGGGAAGACATGGATGACATACAATAATGCCAAGGGAGAAATACTTGAGTGTCTAATACATGTTCACATTCAAGGAATGAAGACCTTAAAACAGGGAGGGCTAAGAAAAAAGCGAGTAAATAAAAACTTAAACAATAAAGATATATATATATGTGTGTGTGTGTGTGTGTGTGTGTGTGTGTGTGTGTGTGTGTGTGTGTGTGTGTGTGTGTGTGTGTGTGTGTGTGTGTGTGTGTGTGTGTGTGTGTGTGTGTGTGTGTGTGTGTGTGTGTGTGTGTGTGCGAGCCCAATAGTTTCATTAACCTAGGTTTTTCCAGTGTTCACTTTTGCTCATCCAGAGGTGGTTTCGTCTAACCTAAATGCTAAATGATGATAGGGGGTTTTAAACTCAAAACCACCTGGTAGGGGGTTTTAAACTCAAAACCCCCTGGTAGGGGTTTTTAAACTCAAAACCCCCTGGTAGGGGGGTTTAAATTCAAAACTCTCTTGGCTGTGCTGGGGCAAGTGATGGTTTAGTATTAAAAATCTCACCTAAAATAAACAAAATCAAAACAAGAAATCAGTCACTAAATTCCATGTCTAGAGAATTGAACCCCAACCCCCCCCCTCGGCTACGCCCATGGTTTTATTAATTAGTAATTTTACTAATTTTTGTTTACTTCTACTTTTACTAATGATAAACTGTAGTTAACATTCTCTCTTCTCTCTCTCTCTCTCTTCTTCTTCTTCATCATCTTCTTCTTTCCGGCTACTCCTTTGATGGCCTAACATTAAGACAATACAAAACTATTTGTATAGTATATCATTGATCTGTTCTAAGGCGCTTCACGCTGATAAAATCATCGTCTTTTCAAGTTTTTTTGTTTTGTTTTACTATCATTAATAGCACTGAACTTTAATATTTTGTTTACATGACTTTATCCTTTGTGTAGCGACCTTCTCTTCTTATCGTTTATTAAATCTGCATATTAACCTATAAGATAAAGTTTAATGTTTTTCTTAATGTTAAAGTTTAACTAAGTGCAGCATGAAAGTTTAGCTTATAATGAAATAGTTCTAAGGTGAATGCTAAAGATGCACTAATGCCCCAGGGCTTTAGTTAATGCCGGGTTTAGATGGAAGAGAGACTACGTATCAAATAGATGAACTGTTGTATGATTGAAGACTGCGGGTGGTTTTACTTAAGGATTTACTGTTTCATCCACAATACCTTTCATTCGGGATGTTTAGGCCATTGACATTTTAGTAACATAAGTTGAGTCGACCTATCGGCTCACAATTTCATGTGTGTGTGTGTGTGTGTGTGTGCCCTATTGGGGGAGGGGGAATGGTTCTCATCGTCGCTTACTGCCGCCTTGTCATGACCAAGGTTATTTCTGTTTATAACTTAACACCGTTTTACAAAAGTAAAAAAAAAGTTACTGGAAAGTTTGTCAAAACAAACAGTAAGTAAATAAACAGAAGACAAACAGGAAAAAAAACATTAAAAGAAAATAAAAATTAAACCAAAAATTAAACAAGAAAATGCCCAGTACAAACAAAAAAACAACAAATCAAACAGAAAAACAAACGCTAAATGTAGAAATAAATAACAATAAAAGGGCGGATTAAAAACAGACAAGAAACAGAATACAAACAGAAAGCTAACAGAAACAAAGGACAAGCAGTAAACAAACAAAACAAAGAGAAGACAAACAAAATAGAGACAAACGAAAAAAAACAAACAGTAAATAGATCACTAGATCATTATATAAATAGCCTATTATTTGTCAACTGTATAACTATTACCTACCTGTTGAAAGCCTTTTTTAGATTAGTTTGTCATTTTAGCTCTCGTGTTTGTGTTTGTAATGTTATTACGGCGACTTATGGTTTAAGCCTACACTTAAACACTTTAAACCAAAACATAAGGACACTTTTTGGAGTTCAGGGCGGTGTCTAAGGTGTGAAAGGAAGCTCTCTAGCAATCATCTTGGTGCCAAACTAAGGTGTGAAAGGAAGCTCTCTAGCAATCATCTTGGTGCCAAACTAAGGTGTGAAAGGAAGCTCTCTAGCAATCATCTTGGTGCCAAACTAAGGTGTGAAAGGAAGCTCTCTAGCAATCATCTTGGTGCCAAACTAAGGTGTGAAAGGAAGCTCTCTAGCAATCATCTTGGTGCCAAACTAAGGTGTGAAAGGAAGCTCTCTAGCAATCATCTTGGTGCCAAACTAAGGTGTGAAAGGAAGCTCTCTAGCAATCATCTTGGTGCCAAACTAAGGTGTGAAAGGAAGCTCTCTAGCAATCATCTTGGTGCCAAACTAAGGTGTGAAAGGAAGCTCTCTAGCAATCATCTTGGTGCCAAACTAAGGTGTGAAAGGAAGCTCTCTAGCAATCATCTTGGTGCCAAACTAAGGTGTGAAAGGAAGCTCTCTAGCAATCATCTTGGTGCCAAACTAAGGTGTGAAAGGAAGCTCTCTAGCAATCATCTTGGTGCCAAACTAAGGTGTGAAAGGAAGCTCTCTAGCAATCATCTTGGTGCCAAACTAAGGTGTGAAAGGAAGCTCTCTAGCAATCATCTTGGTGCCAAACTAAGGTGTGAAAGGAAGCTCTCTAGCAATCATCTTGGTGCCAAACTAAGGTGTGAAAGGAAGCTCTCTAGCAATCATCTTGGTGCCAAACTAAGGTGTGAAAGGAAGCTCTCTAGCAATCATCTTGGTGCCAAACTAAGGTGTGAAAGGAAGCTCTCTAGCAATCATCTTGGTGCCAAACTAAGGTGTGAAAGGAAGCTCTCTAGCAATCATCTTGGTGCCAAACTAAGGTGTGAAAGGAAGCTCTCTAGCAATCATCTTGGTGCCAAACTAAGGTGTGAAAGGAAGCTCTCTAGCAATCATCTTGGTGCCAAACTAAGGTGTGAAAGGAAGCTCTCTAGCAATCATCTTGGTGCCAAACTAAGGTGTGAAAGGAAGCTCTCTAGCAATCATCTTGGTGCCAAACTAAGGTGTGAAAGGAAGCTCTCTAGCAATCATCTTGGTGCCAAACTAAGGTGTGAAAGGAAGCTCTCTAGCAATCATCTTGGTGCCAAACTAAGGTGTGAAAGGAAGCTCTCTAGCAATCATCTTGGTGCCAAACTAAGGTGTGAAAGGAAGCTCTCTAGCAATCATCTTGGTGCCAAACTAAGGTGTGAAAGGAAGCTCTCTAGCAATCATCTTGGTGCCAAACTAAGGTGTGAAAGGAAGCTCTCTAGCAATCATCTTGGTGCCAAACTAAGGTGTGAAAGGAAGCTCTCTAGCAATCATCTTGGTGCCAAACTAAGGTGTGAAAGGAAGCTCTCTAGCAATCATCTTGGTGCCAAACTAAGGTGTGAAAGGAAGCTCTCTAGCAATCATCTTGGTGCCAAACTAAGGTGTGAAAGGAAGCTCTCTAGCAATCATCTTGGTGCCAAACTAAGGTGTGAAAGGAAGCTCTCTAGCAATCATCTTGGTGCCAAACTAAGGTGTGAAAGGAAGCTCTCTAGCAATCATCTTGGTGCCAAACTAAGGTGTGAAAGGAAGCTCTCTAGCAATCATCTTGGTGCCAAACTAAGGTGTGAAAGGAAGCTCTCTAGCAATCATCTTGGTGCCAAACTAAGGTGTGAAAGGAAGCTCTCTAGCAATCATCTTGGTGCCAAACTAAGGTGTGAAAGGAAGCTCTCTAGCAATCATCTTGGTGCCAAACTAAGGTGTGAAAGGAAGCTCTCTAGCAATCATCTTGGTGCCAAACTAAGGTGTGAAAGGAAGCTCTCTAGCAATCATCTTGGTGCCAAACTAAGGTGTGAAAGGAAGCTCTCTAGCAATCATCTTGGTGCCAAACTAAGGTGTGAAAGGAAGCTCTCTAGCAATCATCTTGGTGCCAAACTAAGGTGTGAAAGGAAGCTCTCTAGCAATCATCTTGGTGCCAAACTAAGGTGTGAAAGGAAGCTCTCTAGCAATCATCTTGGTGCCAAACTAAGGTGTGAAAGGAAGCTCTCTAGCAATCATCTTGGTGCCAAACTAAGGTGTGAAAGGAAGCTCTCTAGCAATCATCTTGGTGCCAAACTAAGGTGTGAAAGGAAGCTCTCTAGCAATCATCTTGGTGCCAAACTAAGGTGTGAAAGGAAGCTCTCTAGCAATCATCTTGGTGCCAAACTAAGGTGTGAAAGGAAGCTCTCTAGCAATCATCTTGGTGCCAAACTAAGGTGTGAAAGGAAGCTCTCTAGCAATCATCTTGGTGCCAAACTAAGGTGTGAAAGGAAGCTCTCTAGCAATCATCTTGGTGCCAAACTAAGGTGTGAAAGGAAGCTCTCTAGCAATCATCTTGGTGCCAAACTAAGGTGTGAAAGGAAGCTCTCTAGCAATCATCTTGGTGCCAAACTAAGGTGTGAAAGGAAGCTCTCTAGCAATCATCTTGGTGCCAAACTAAGGTGTGAAAGGAAGCTCTCTAGCAATCATCTTGGTGCCAAACTAAGGTGTGAAAGGAAGCTCTCTAGCAATCATCTTGGTGCCAAACTAAGGTGTGAAAGGAAGCTCTCTAGCAATCATCTTGGTGCCAAACTAAGGTGTGAAAGGAAGCTCTCTAGCAATCATCTTGGTGCCAAACTAAGGTGTGAAAGGAAGCTCTCTAGCAATCATCTTGGTGCCAAACTAAGGTGTGAAAGGAAGCTCTCTAGCAATCATCTTGGTGCCAAACTAAGGTGTGAAAGGAAGCTCTCTAGCAATCATCTTGGTGCCAAACTAAGGTGTGAAAGGAAGCTCTCTAGCAATCATCTTGGTGCCAAACTAAGGTGTGAAAGGAAGCTCTCTAGCAATCATCTTGGTGCCAAACTAAGGTGTGAAAGGAAGCTCTCTAGCAATCATCTTGGTGCCAAACTAAGGTGTGAAAGGAAGCTCTCTAGCAATCATCTTGGTGCCAAACTAAGGTGTGAAAGGAAGCTCTCTAGCAATCATCTTGGTGCCAAACTAAGGTGTGAAAGGAAGCTCTCTAGCAATCATCTTGGTGCCAAACTAAGGTGTGAAAGGAAGCTCTCTAGCAATCATCTTGGTGCCAAACTAAGGTGTGAAAGGAAGCTCTCTAGCAATCATCTTGGTGCCAAACTAAGGTGTGAAAGGAAGCTCTCTAGCAATCATCTTGGTGCCAAACTAAGGTGTGAAAGGAAGCTCTCTAGCAATCATCTTGGTGCCAAACTAAGGTGTGAAAGGAAGCTCTCTAGCAATCATCTTGGTGCCAAACTAAGGTGTGAAAGGAAGCTCTCTAGCAATCATCTTGGTGCCAAACTAAGGTGTGAAAGGAAGCTCTCTAGCAATCATCTTGGTGCCAAACTAAGGTGTGAAAGGAAGCTCTCTAGCAATCATCTTGGTGCCAAACTAAGGTGTGAAAGGAAGCTCTCTAGCAATCATCTTGGTGCCAAACTAAGGTGTGAAAGGAAGCTCTCTAGCAATCATCTTGGTGCCAAACTAAGGTGTGAAAGGAAGCTCTCTAGCAATCATCTTGGTGCCAAACTAAGGTGTGAAAGGAAGCTCTCTAGCAATCATCTTGGTGCCAAACTAAGGTGTGAAAGGAAGCTCTCTAGCAATCATCTTGGTGCCAAACTAAGGTGTGAAAGGAAGCTCTCTAGCAATCATCTTGGTGCCAAACTAAGGTGTGAAAGGAAGCTCTCTAGCAATCATCTTGGTGCCAAACTAAGGTGTGAAAGGAAGCTCTCTAGCAATCATCTTGGTGCCAAATGGGGACGAATAGAATCCAGAACCTTCTGCAATGTTTGTATTTGTTGTGTTGGCGTTGTTCATGTAAAGTCTGTATTCGCTACTTAGTTAATAGACATCACCTGGACAGGGGAAGGAAAGGGGAAGTCTTGATGATACCTGTAACATAGACCTGCATTAGGTTCTGGCAATGTCACTTTGGTCTGTTTATTCTTATCTATCTATCTATCTATCTATCTATCTATCTATCTATCTATCTATCTATCTATCTATCTATCTATCTATCTATCTATCTATCTATCTATCTATCTATCTATCTATCTAATCTATCTATCTATCTAATCTATCTATCTATCTATCTATCTATCTATCTATCTATCTATCTATCTATCTATCTATCTATCTATCTATCTATCTATTCCTAGTTAGTACAATGAACTCAAGTTTAATGTTACAGCTTCCAATCCGCGTTCTGATACTTTGAAGTTTGATCCTGATAGTTTCTAATGACTCTAATGGATCCATTAACTATTCATTGGAAGACTGAGGACACACACACTAGCAAGCAATCTTTTTGTTGCCTTTTATGCTCGTCTACTTTTCTTTTTATGACAGCGAAAAATCTCTGTCTTAAAGTTTCAACAGAACATCTATAACAATGATGTTTGTCTTAGAGTTTTAATAGAACATCTATAATAATGTTGATCTTAAGTCTAACTGGACATCTATAACAATGATTTGTATAATATATTTCAAGGTATTGTTTAATGGCAATATAATCAGTATAGATTAGATTTGAAGATTAAGGATGAGTGCAGTTGATCTTAGCAGTTCTCGGGGAAACCTCGGTATAGAGTATAGAGGCACTAAATAACATTCGACAGCTGAGTCGTAACCTATCCCGCATGGGGTATGAATGCGTGCGCCAAATGAGATGTATTTGGCGATATTAAAACAAAGGTTTTGTTTAGATGTCTAGACATTGAGTGCAGGTGTTTTTCTTTGTTATTCAATTTTACCTCCATTATTTGTAGTTTATCAAAGAAACTGTATCGCCCTGATGTCACGCAGATATAATCATATACATTTCCATTGTTTGTCAACAGAGAACATTATTGTCACCCACAAACAACCATTGACTCTAGTACAGTCTCAGCAGTCTATAGCAATCGAAACATTCGTCGATCTATATGAACCCCATGCAGTGTATTATATTTAACAATGTACAAAGTGAATTATCGCCCCATGTGTAAAACAAGAACAAAAAATACTTTTAAAACAAAGCTTATAATCAAGTGTAATTGTATCAATTAGTTTTAATCAGTCATGTCATTAAATGTGTAATAGATCTAGACTAACTATAATAAATCTGTGCAATTAGAAATATTTTTATCAATTGTTTTTGTTTAGTGCGATGTCGTACTTTAAGCTTTCTAAATGTGCTATAATTCAATCGCTTGTCTGGACCAGGTGGGAAAGGAAGGGGTGGAAGAAAAGGGGGAGTGGTTCTCTGTGTGAATGTTGCCGTGATCGCTTTATAAATGCATTTTTAAAACGTTGTACAACTTGCTTACGAATTCAGGGCTCAAGCCTAGTCAAGTCAATACATTGACCAAAAAGTATAAAGATGACTAATTTAACCTATCACATCTCATCTGTCAAGTACAATTTCTTTCCCTCGTTAGATACCAAAACTAAATAATTAATTACCATAAGTTAATTACCAAAGTGTATTTCTTTTTATTGATTCTTGTTTTCAGGTACAAGATATCAGTATTCTAAATTGGTTTTGAAAGAAATAATGTGTACAAACGTTAGTCAGACAGACAGACAGAATGACAAAGTTAATATAAACGTTGTAAAAAAAAAAGGAAATGATCAATAAAGTTGCTACCCTTATTTGCTTAAGACGAAAGACGGGCATATAGGTAGAGTATTCAGAGTGATTCATGGCTATCTGGAAAATATCTTTACACAACTATTTGTTGTACCTAACAGTATGTGCATCAATCACAAAAATTAGCAAATTATTTAATAAATAATAGGTAATTAATTATTTTGTTTGGTTTTGAAGTAGGAAATAAAACTAATAAGAGCTATTCCTGGAGAGATTTGGCTGCATTGTGTTTCTCTTGATACGCTTTGTACACGTTAGTCTCTTTCACTTCCCATTCTCCTAATAAGACGAAATTTAGCTCAATTATTGTTAGTTGATGACATTACCCGAATCAATTAAAACAAAAATTAGTTAATAAATTAGAAGTAATTAATTAATTTTGTTTTAGATTGTAGTAAAAAAAGGAAACATTCCTGCAGAATCGAGATATATGGCAATGTTTTTGCATTTTTGCTTTGTTTTTAACAACGATTTTTTTTTGTCTAATTTTTTGCTTGTTTAAATATGTTCAGTTAACTTGATGAAATATTCGAGCTGATGTATTTGGTCAGTTCAAACAAGAAGACAAACAATGATGTGGTCAGTTCAAACAAGAAGACAAACAATGATGTGGTCAGTTCAAACAAGAAGACAAACAATGATGTGGTCAGTTCAAACAAGAAGACAAACAATGATGTGGTCAGTTCAAACAAGAAGACAAACAATGATGTGGTCAGTTCAAACAAGAAGACAAACAATGATGTGGTCAGATTTTTTTCCCTTGGTACTTTATGTTCATGTTTTTTTTTTCGTAATATAAATGACATAATGCACATTATAAGTTTAATTTCCTTTGGTACAAATTACAAAAAAATGAGAATAGTAGCATGTCCTTCAACCCAGAATAATGCCAGTTATCAAGAGGGATAAATATACTAATATACTAAAAACAAATAGGAACTACTTTTACTTTTATTCATGGTAATCTACCTGAAGAGACCAAAAACTCAAAATATTTAGGTGTAATAATAAATGAAATGTAAAACCAAATTAGCATATTGATGAAAATCTTTTTCTCCTTCTTCTTCTTCTTATTGTTTGTGAGCCATCAACTTAAGAAAACATAAAGAAACTAGAAAAAAGAAGAAAATAGATCAGTGAGATTGATAGCAAAGACATATTCCCATTGACCAGAGTAACATCATTAGTAAAAGCACTAAATTTAGAGACACTACAGGACAGAAAAATAAAAAGTAAAGTAGCAATAATACATAATACACTAAACCTTAAGTTACAAATAGAAAAATACAACCTAATAAAATACTCAGAAAGACATACAGATAGAGGCGCATTTCTTATTCCATACGCTAGAACAAATTCGTACAAGTGCTCCTATTTCCCTAGTGCCAATAGAGAATAGAATGGGTTGACTCAATCAGTCAGGAACACCAACGACGTAGTGCCACTGATTAAAATGCATGACTTGATTGACACATGCAATACGGAGGACGTAATAATCTTCTCTTTTGAAGAAACGTCCTTAATCTATAAGATAGGATATTAATAAATAAATAAATAGATAAAGATATATAGATATAAAAGTAGACATTTAGTAAATGATATTCACATTGCTAGACACCTATTTCCCTACACACAAACTAAAACATCACATTTTAGAGTTTCATTATGTTCCGCAAAATAGATATGATCTTCATAGTCCTACAGTGTGTGTTCAATTAGTGCAGAAAGTGTCTTGGTCTCTATTGTCTCTGGGTGTGTCCCAGTGTCTGTTTAGGTCTGGAAGCACATAAAGTGTTTTCTGTTGATACATTCAACATTCTCACCTAGTGTCAAGCTGATCTGGTTAACCGAGTTCAGTGCAAGTATAAACATATTTCTATTGTTTATATAAGCAAGTTTCTAAGTTCATTAGCTCTTTTAACACTGACACTTAATTGGCTTTGTAGAAGATATATGTTCCTTCACCTATACCTTAGTCTGTTGGACATCTGTTGATCATCTTTCACCAATCCTCTTTCATTTGCCTTGGATAGATTCTCTTTCATTTCTTCTTATATGCTGTCTTTTCACCGCTTTCTCTGCATCTTCTTCTTTTTCCTGGTACTGTTCCCTGAAGGAAGGTTTTTGCAAGCACTGATGACCTTGCGATATGGGATTGATTTTTAGCTTGCGATTTGTTTTAAAGTAGTGAGCAGGTCATCGTGGGGTCCAATCGCTGTACTAATCCTTTCTCTAATATATTTGTTTGTGATGCGATATTAGTATGTACTACTTAGGATCTTTCTGTAGCATCTCAAGTCCATCGCATTGATGCTCCTCCCTAGTTCTGTAGTCAGCTTCTAGGATTCGCAAGCATGTAAGAATGTGGCTATGAGCAGGGAGCACATTAGTCTGATTTTAGCATTGATTCTAGTGCACTGATTCTATTACAAACATAAAAGATTTCCAAACTCCCCGTTAAAAAGAAAACTCTATTAATTCTGATAAAGTATTTACATTTTTTCCTTTTGAATTAGGAATTTTCACGATCAGTTTTCAATCTGACTATAAGAAAAGATCACTGTTGCCAACAATATAACATGAAAAACATAAAAATACTTTTTAAAGAATAAATAGAATACCTTACAACTTATGGAGCGAATGGAAATTCGTCAACACAGGTTACATTTGCCATGAAGCTATGAGTTGAATAGAGGTATTGTCAAAAAAACAACAAAAAACAAACAAAATTTTCTACCATGAACCTCTTCCCCCCCCCCCTTTCTCCGGAGAACAAACCTTTTGGTTTATCGAATGTAGAGATCTACACAATTTTATAATATTGCCATGATAAGCATTTAGATCTAGACTTAGAAGACAATGCGCACAATTTTACTGAACATTCATTTATTAAACTCTTGAATCAATAACACCTTACATTCCGAAATTCACTCACGCGATAGTCCTTTAAAGAACGCGATAGTCCCTTCAGTACCAATGACTGATCTAGATCTAGACCTAGTTCTCTAACCAAATTTAAGTATTTACTTTTTTTGTTTGAAAAATGATAACGGTCAAACTAAGAGTTGTTCCCCGTGTGACCAACGAGCTAGTCAATCTTTCTCAGTCATACACATCAACTGTTCAATTTATAGGAAAAAGCGCTAGAGCCGTTTGTGAGATCAGTGTCCAGGTTTCACTCTCCGCCCACCCTTCATGATTTGTGATTTGAATAGAGGTATTGTAATACAAACTAATGTGTCTTACAAGCGAAAGTTTGAGAGAGCTCAGAATTTGATTGGACAGTGGCTGAAAAGTGAAAAAAAAGGTATATTCGTCAAATTAAATAGTTCATCAACAGTTCCTATTTTCTGTAGACTGGATACATGGTAGCTATTTAGAGTTAACCGCCAAATATGTCAATCTCCTAGGCATTGTTCTACACTGGTCAGTATGAAGTTTGGGGAGTTATCTCTTTTTTCCTGACAGTCTTAACTCTTCTTGTCCAAAAATGTTAATGCTTTGGAAAATTAATCTAAAAGAACTAATAGCAAAAGGTATATATATATATATATATAGAGAGAGAGAGACAACGATGAGAGAGAGAGAGAGAGACAGAGAGACAGAGAGAGAGAGAGAGATAGTAAAAAAGAGAGAAAAAGAGAGGACATTGAAAACTTGACAGAAAAAGAGAGCTGATGAAAAGTGACCGAATAGATTGATAAGGAGAAAAGATTTGAGAAAGAAAAAAAGAGAGAGAGAGAGAGAGAGAGATGATGATGATGAAAGAGTAAAAGAGAGGAGAGTAAGGGTAGTCAGTGAGGGGAGAGAATTGTGAAAAAAAAGTTAGTGATGAGTTGATTAATGATGTTTCTAAAATACGAAGACAATTTTGACAAATTGTGACATTGACAAAATATTTGTATGTTGAAATATATTCATGTGCTTTTACACAGACTAATCACCTGAGCTTCGAACGGATTGAAAATCTACGCAAGAAAAATGAGTCCATAAACTACAGCGTGTAAAGATAAAATTGAGCAAAAACTGCGTTTATATGTGATGTGTGTATCAGGTTGGGGCAGTGGTCGGCAACCTTTTGAGTCGAAAGAGCCAAAAATTACAATTTACCAAATTTTAAAGTTTTTAAAGAGCCACACATTTTTTTCTTGCCAACAATAAATAGTACTCACACAATTAATTAATATATATATTAATTCATATATACGTGTTTTTCACACCAAATTATATAATATATATATTTGGTTTTTATTGGATAATTATTTTTTTCTTTCGATAAAAACTAAAGAAGTTACTTACAACACTAACTTGTACTTCAATAACAAACAATTGAGAAAATTCAATGGGAGGTTACCTTTGCAAGGTTTTAGAAAGTTTGGATACATCAGGCTCATAACTTGTTTTTGGTTTCAAACACGACTCTAAATTTTCATTTGTTGGTTGACCTCTTACTTAACTTAAATTTATAAATGAATATAACACTTGCTCGCACGAATATGTTGATCCGAGGATAGTCAGTACTTCAAATGCCAACTTCACCTCACTCTAGCATTCTGGAAGATTATTCCATGCTTCGAATATAGGCTAAGTGCCTCAACTCGAGATATCTCTTTTAAAGTTGTCATATTTGTTGCGTAAGTGCATATCTTCTGCAAAAAAAAAAATAAAAAATTCTTAAAAATAAACTAATTCTTCTACCAAAACAGGATGGGTTTTACTTTCCTTGCAGTTTTAGATTCAGCTCATTTCCTTTCACTGTTATATCAACCATAAAGTAAACATTTTGCTACCATTTGTCTTTCTCTTATTCAGGGTGATTAATACCTTTTTCTTCATTTAGGAATGTACTACTATGGTGTAAGCACAAAGCTAAACGTTAGAAATGCACATATCATACAATAAAGAAGGATGTCGAAATACTGACTGTGTCTCCATCTCGTTAAAAAGTTCCTTAAACTGAAGATGGTAGAGTGCTTTTGATAAGATGATGTTTACAATCTTGATTATCAAATTTATGACTTCAGCTATTTCGGCCATAAATGTTTGGGCACAAAGCTCCTCTTGGTGTATGTGAAATGTAAGAATTGGGTGATTTGGCTCGAAGAATTGTTGTTGCTCCTTTATTTTTCCTGTCATACTTCTGGCTCCATTAGTTGCTGTTTAAACGATTTTATTGAACTCAATCTTATTGTCTTCAAGGCATTTCTGCATGGCATTTCCCCTCTAGTTTGTCATGAGAGTAGCAATCCTGGAAGTTCCTCTTTTGGACCTTGGGAAGACTTATACCAGACAAAATGAGCAACTTGCGCCGTGCCTCTTATGCCGCAAGACTAGCAAGTGATAAGGCAGAAGAAAGTTGAATATCTTCCACCTGGAAATATGTTACATTTGAAGATATTTTAGCTATTCTATCTTGTACTGTTTTAGCGAATAGTGGCATATCTTTGATTTTTTTTCAAGGTTTTTTTTTTTTTTTTTTTTTTTAAATCACGAAACAGTTCTTCAGATGCACGTAGGAAGCAGTCTTTGACATACTCACTATCTGAAAATGTTTTGCCTTTTTTTGCAATTTCTATTGGTCCCGCAAAGCGTGCCAGATTAGTATTACTTGTAGATTGCTTCTAACTTTGAGAAGATCATTTGCTTCTAACACATTTACTTGAAACAACAAACTATACATCACAGCCAAAGCACGTAGTGAAGATGCCGTTTCGTCTTGCGTTGAAAGCAAATTAAAACCTACATAGAAACACCCGACGACGGCCTCATTTGAGAGCTTCTGACGACTCTGACGGCGCATGTAATGGGGGGGGGGTGTGACAAGTCAAAAACTCGCTGTCAGAGTCACTCTAAATTATCACAGCATTAATTATTATTTTTCATTATTTATTTATTTTATTTTAATTATTTCCCCATCCAACCCCTAAATCATTCACCCGCCACACCTTTTCCGCTCCAGGCTAGACTTAGTCCACCACCTTGGAGAAAATTAGGCCAGTCCTTTCATTTATCTGCCCTTGATCGGGGATAGGTAGACATACAATCTCTTTTGTCTTGCCCGCCGGATGTCTGAAGGACGGTCGCGGTTGACCCCACCTTGGTTTGAATGCAAGCTAATCCTTCTCCTCACCCTCCCCTTATCTCACGTCTCTCTTTGATCTAAGAGATTACCCTGGTCAATACACCGCGTGGTACTCCAAGGTGTGACTCTTGTCGGACTTCACCCACGTGTAAGCTAATTCTTAGCCTAGGACATTTCCTGTGTCCCACATTTCCCAGGCATATATAAAGTAAATTAAATCGGGCCAGACCCTCTTTCATTCTCATTCGAGCTGAGCTATCGAGTCTGGACTATATCACTTATTCTCTCTCCTAGAGGAATACCTGGTGGTAAGCCGAACTTAATCACAAGTTCCATCTTAATTACTCTGTGTATATTTCCATTGGATTTTATCATGTGTATTTTGCCTAGTTCATTTATATTTAATTAGTGCATTGTGTATTTCTCACTGGCGTAAGTAGAAAACATAAACATGTCCTATGTATTTATTTATGTATTGCATTAATCTATTAATGCTACGTTGCTCAATTGATCGTTGATGCAACCATGTATATATTTGTACATCTTAGTCTATTTCCTTTATCTCGGCTGACGACCGTGATAATTTTACTAGCGCACTAATACTGCGTCTAGAAAAGAGATACGAGTTATCTCCCCTGTATTGAATTATCTCCCCTTTACTCATTTTACTCTAATGAGAGTTGCGCCGCTTGAACGGACACACCATTCAAGCGCGCTCCATTGTTCTCGACCCACGGTCATATGTAAACAATCATCTGGGTCGCTGACCACCGCCCAATTCAACCCCCCCCCCTTTTCTTTCTCTATCCACCTGTGTTGTTCATTTAAGATTATTATTTCCCCTTCTATGTACATTTATGTTATTATTTCCCCTTTTATGTACATTTCTATATTGCTACTATCTGCCATCTATTTTCCAAATCCCATTTGTCATCATCCCCTTATTGTGCTCTAAAGCAGTTTTACCAATCTGACGAATGCACCTCAGTCGAGGGCATCGATAAGATGCATAAGAGACATGTCCTAACTTGTCTTTATTTATCCGCAGCCTCCCTCAGGTGTCTGCCTATTTAGATGCTAAGTGCTATTCAGCACTGTATTTGCTATCAAGATTTACCTGCCTATTTATTTGCTATTTGCTGTTCAGTGTCTACTCGACGCCACTCAACTACTGCCTATTGCCTATTTGTTTGATATCAAGAATCACCTACTATCTATGTGCTTAGTGCTATTCAGCACTGCACTTGCCTACTGAGATCTACTCAACTCTACCACTTGGCGCTATCGGCATTGCCCGCCTATTCGACAGCCCACCTGTCAAGCTATTAGGTGCGACGTCCCTATAGACCAGATCTGTGTGAGACGTCATAGCTACGCCAACCCTCTGCAACTCACTGGACATATCCTGTTACCTACACTGCCCACGGCAGATCAGCTCTGCCCGCAGTAACCTTGTGCCCACGGTATCCGGCCACCCGCCATACTGTGCCCACTACAGATAATAGAACTTGGGACTGAGACTCCACAAGAACTATATCGCCGGCGTCCCTCTATCCGCTAGAGCGCCACCTCCAGCTGCAGAACCTCAAGCCAGGACACAGCCAGCTGCGACATCAACAGGACAACCAGCTAAGTCAGAGGACAAAGTGACATACTCTCTTATTATGTGCAAGAGTGATGATTAAACATAGAATATACTAAAGATAGATGCAAACCCTCCCCCTTTTTATTATTATATGTATATTTATGTAAATAAATATCCTTTATTTTAACTTTTGTATCTATCTTTCATTGCTTTGTCTCGTTGCGTGTCTGCTCCCGATTCATATGCTGATAAGTGGGGTGTGATAGCTTCAAAAATAATCATCCCCTAGACATAAAACGTGCCAAACACACGTCACATTTCCCCACCTGTCACATTTTGGCGAGCCCGTCCTGGATTTAACCCATTAGTACAGCAGGCACGAACAGGCAGCAATAACTAAATTCCATATCAATATTTTTTCTAAAAATATAAGTATCATCACTTCGCATTATCAAGAGTGTCACTTCTGTCATATTTTATTTATTACTATTATTACATTTCATGTGTAATATTTTCTTGCAGGAACTTTGTGATTAACATAGGCAGACACCACATTCCTTTTGCACTCTTTCCTATAACCAGCGACTCACTTTCACTAACCCACTTTCTTTAATTCTAGCTCAATCCTATTATCCATTCTATCTGCCCTTCCACCATCCTAGTACCTCTCATTACCCACCCCTCATCATTATGGCCAGCGGCACACGCTCCAAAGCGGACTCTGACATGAAGCAGAGAATGGCTGAATGGAAAGATGCCGCAGCCTCCATATTTGATGATGAGGCAGAACGGAAAGAATTTGTGAGAGCACGATTTGAGGCGTTTGAAAGAGAGGAAGAAAGGAGAAGCGCAAGGGAGCATGAACTAGCGATGAAGGAAAAGGATAATGAAATAGCTAAAGAAAGAGAAAGAAAGGAAGCTGAAATAGCTATCGCCAAAGAAAGAGAAAGAAAGGAAGCTGAAATAGCCATAGCTAAAGAAAAAGAAATTACAGCGAGAGAAAAGATAGCCGCGGACAAAGAGAACGAGGCCGCCCGCCAGGCTTCTTCCGAGTCTCGCCCGGCTAGCCCAGCATCCTCTCAAAGTTCCTTGAACGGTCTACCCCACATGCCAATGGAGCACTTCGACGACAAGACAGAGAACATCGAAGTTTATCTTGTCCGATTTGAGGAAGTAGCACGTTTTTACGGTCTGCCAGAGGAGAAATGGTGCTTCCGGCTATCCCAATGCCTCCGAGGCAAAGCCTACGAAGTCTACTCCAAACTCCCGTCCGGCCAGCGAGAAGATTACGCAGCCCTCAAGCAGGCGCTACTTATCCAGTTCGAGCTGACCGCCGAGGCCTACCACAAAAAGTTCAGAGGGTCCCGCCTCGAACGCAGAGAGACCTACGGCAACCTCTGCGAAAGGCTGGACAAGTACCTTGTCAGGTGGCACGCTCTCAGCCAACTGCCTGAGACTTTTGATGGCCTAGCATGCCTCATACTCTCTGAGCAGCTGTTAGAATGCATGTCCCCAGAGGTCAGAGTTTATGTCAAGGAGCAACAAGCAACTGCTCCCGCTGACATAGCTTCCGCCGCTGATAGGTACTTGAACGCTCGTAAGGACTTAAAAGGTAAAGCTACCGCGACAGACCAGCAAACGGACCAACCTACTTCTCCTGCTCAGCCCGACCTTGCTCCCAAAACTCCCCAGCATAACCAGGCACCAGGCCGGCAATCAGCCCCTAACAACCACAACAACCGCCCCAACCACCAGTCTCGCTATCACCAGGCTAACTACTCTCAGCGTGACACACGTCATAGCGCGCGTGACAGTAGACCCACTCCACAACGGCAGCAGCAGGCCCCACGGACCCTATCTACGGTGACGCCAGTCTCTCAACCCTCCGCGATCGATTCTTCTGACCAACCGGAGGAGGACACCTACTTCGTCTCCACGATGGCCGTGGCTCCTCAACCCACTGCCATTAATCTCGGCCAACCAGAACCCCCACCAGTGCTACCTCACCCCATCTCTTCTCCTCCGGGAGTAGAGAACATTCTGGCCAACGGTGTTGAAGTTTTGGGCCTATACGACTCAGGCTGTTCGTTTGGCGCGGTAATCAATAGGGCGCTGATTGACCCATCGGATTTCACTGGTGGAACAGTGACAATCCAGTCTATAGACCGTGGCACTCCTCCGCAGGTCCTACCTGTCGCGAGAGTACACGTGGAGTGCAGATACGTGCATGGCACCATTGACGCCGCCGTCATGGACACGCCAGTATATGACTTCATTCTAGGCTCCAAATATGTCCCTCTTGGAGTAGTCAATAAACCATTCTTCTCTCTGCCCGTTGGTAGATCGACGGAGCAGAAAGGTGGCCGCAACCAGCCGGTTGGAAGCCCTGGTCGCCACACTAACCCGCATAGTCCCGACTCCTCAGCGAAGCACAAACCACCCCGCCCTGGCATTGACTCTGCTAGGAAGTCACGAGTTAAGTCGTTTACCCGCGCTCGTGAGGGTCTACTTCACCCAGGCTACTCAGCCAAAATCATGCAACATTCCTCTGACATTGACAGTGTCAGAATGCCCCGAGGTAAGATGAACCCTTGCTCTCGCGGACTCACTCCTCTTCATGGCTTTTCAGCCACCATTCCGAATCAACCTCTCCCTGGCATTGATAGTGTCAGGAAGTCACGAGGTAAGCCGAACCCTCGCGCCCGTGAAAACACTTCTCCCTATGGCTCCTCAGCCACCATTCCAAATCAACCTCCCCCTGGCATTGATAGTGTCAGGAAGTCACGAGATAAGCCGAACCCTCGCGCTCGTGAAAACACTTCTCACCATGGCTCCTCAGCCACCATTCAATATCAACCTTCCCCTGGCATTAACCGTGTCAGGAAGCCACGATGTAAGCCAGATTATCGCCCTCGTGGGGACGTTCTCAGGCAGAACTCCACATTCTTTATCAGGCCACTCTTCTCTGACATTGATCGTGTTAGACGACACCGAGGTAAGCTGACCACTTACTCTTGTGAAGGAGCGCCTCACAGCGGCTTCGGAGAAGCCCCAACGTGCACATGTGCCTTGGGCGTCCCATCTAAGCCCCAATCACGCTCACCAATCCGCCCCAGGAATCATTACTCATCCAATCGCCCAATCTACTCTCCCAAGCAGCCCCACATGTTTCACCCAGGTAACTACATAATCAGGGACGGAAAGTAGACCACGAGCAGACTTGGACAGACTCTCCTCCTGGCATGGCCACCCCTTTATTTTTCCAATTTTTTTTTCTAATGCTGTGATAACAACTGATCTTAAAGTTAGAGTGACATCAGTCTGCTCGCACTTTATGGATCTTTCTGCGATAGATCCATCTTGGCGGCGGCGTATGTGACAAGTCAAAAACTCGCTGTCAGAGTCACTCTAAATTATCACAGCATTAATTATTATTTTTCATTATTTATTTATTTTATTTTAATTATTTCCCCATCCAACCCCTAAATCATTCACCCGCCACACCTTTTCCGCTCCAGGCTAGACTTAGTCCACCACCTTGGAGAAAATTAGGCCAGTCCTTTCATTTATCTGCCCTTGATCGGGGAAAGGTAGACATACAATCTCTTTTGTCTTGCCCGCCGGATGTCTGAAGGACGGTCGCGGTTGACCCCACCTTGGTTTGAATGCAAGCTAATCCTTCTCCTCACCCTCCCCTTATCTCACGTCTCTCTTTGATCTAAGAGATTACCCTGGTCAATACACCGCGTGGTACTCCAAGGTGTGACTCTTGTCGGACTTCACCCACGTGTAAGCTAATTCTTAGCCTAGGACATTTCCTGTGTCCCACATTTCCCAGGCATATATAAAGTAAATTAAATCGGGCCAGACCCTCTTTCATTCTCATTCGAGCTGAGCTATCGAGTCTGGACTATATCACTTATTCTCTCTCCTAGAGGAATACCTGGTGGTAAGCCGAACTTAATCACAAGTTCCATCTTAATTACTCTGTGTATATTTCCATTGGATTTTATCATGTGTATTTTGCCTAGTTCATTTATATTTAATTAGTGCATTGTGTATTTCTCACTGGCGTAAGTAGAAAACATAAACATGTCCTATGTATTTATTTATGTATTGCATTAATCTATTAATGCTACGTTGCTCAATTGATCGTTGATGCAACCATGTATATATTTGTACATCTTAGTCTATTTCCTTTATCTCGGCTGACGACCGTGATAATTTTACTAGCGCACTAATACTGCGTCTAGAAAAGAGATACGAGTTATCTCCCCTGTATTGAATTATCTCCCCTTTACTCATTTTACTCTAATGAGAGTTGCGCCGCTTGAACGGACACACCATTCAAGCGCGCTCCATTGTTCTCGACCCACGGTCATATGTAAACAATCATCTGGGTCGCTGACCACCGCCCAATTCAACCCCCCCCCCCTTTTCTTTCTCTATCCACCTGTGTTGTTCATTTAAGATTATTATTTCCCCTTCTATGTACATTTATGTTATTATTTCCCCTTTTATGTACATTTCTATATTGCTACTATCTGCCATCTATTTTCCAAATCCCATTTGTCATCATCCCCTTATTGTGCTCTAAAGCAGTTTTACCAATCTGACGAATGCACCTCAGTCGAGGGCATCGATAAGATGCATAAGAGACATGTCCTAACTTGTCTTTATTTATCCGCAGCCTCCCTCAGGTGTCTGCCTATTTAGATGCTAAGTGCTATTCAGCACTGTATTTGCTATCAAGATTTACCTGCCTATTTATTTGCTATTTGCTGTTCAGTGTCTACTCGACGCCACTCAACTACTGCCTATTGCCTATTTGTTTGATATCAAGAATCACCTACTATCTATGTGCTTAGTGCTATTCAGCACTGCACTTGCCTACTGAGATCTACTCAACTCTACCACTTGGCGCTATCGGCATTGCCCGCCTATTCGACAGCCCACCTGTCAAGCTATTAGGTGCGACGTCCCTATAGACCAGATCTGTGTGAGACGTCATAGCTACGCCAACCCTCTGCAACTCACTGGACATATCCTGTTACCTACACTGCCCACGGCAGATCAGCTCTGCCCGCAGTAACCTTGTGCCCACGGTATCCGGCCACCCGCCATACTGTGCCCACTACAGATAATAGAACTTGGGACTGAGACTCCACAAGAACTATATCGCCGGCGTCCCTCTATCCGCTAGAGCGCCACCTCCAGCTGCAGAACCTCAAGCCAGGACACAGCCAGCTGCGACATCAACAGGACAACCAGCTAAGTCAGAGGACAAAGTGACATACTCTCTTATTATGTGCAAGAGTGATGATTAAACATAGAATATACTAAAGATAGATGCAAACCCTCCCCCTTTTTATTATTATATGTATATTTATGTAAATAAATATCCTTTATTTTAACTTTTGTATCTATCTTTCATTGCTTTGTCTCGTTGCGTGTCTGCTCCCGATTCATATGCTGATAAGTGGGGTGTGATAGCTTCAAAAATAATCATCCCCTAGACATAAAACGTGCCAAACACACGTCACATTTCCCCACCTGTCACAGGGGGTATAAGGCTGAGAGATAGAATCGGTGCCTATTCTTCGTTAAAAGAATCAGAACTATTTTGAAAAATGTTTCGATAAAATGACTAATATTTGCGTATGGAACTAAAGAGCCGCAGCTTCACATCTAAAGAGCCGCATGTGGCTCGCGAGCCGCAGGTTGCCGACCCCGGGGTTGGGGTAGAGATTGAAGCAGAGAATGTCCACTTCGGATGTAGCGGGGTAGAGCTGACTTAATCAAGGAAATCTACTAGAATTTGTTTTTTATTCAAGAAGTTATGTGCAATGATTCTTTCGTTTCTTAACTAAACGAACTACAATTTAGAATTTTGAAATAGCAAAGTGTAATGACAGTGGTAAGACATTAAATAGCAAAGTGTAATGACAGTTGTAAGACGTTAAATAGCAAAGTGTAATGACAGTTGTAAGACGTTAAATAGCAAAGTGTAATGACAGTTGTAAGACGTTAAATAGCAAAGTGTAATGACAGTTGTAAGACGTTAAATAGCAAAGTGTAATGACAGTTGTAAGACGTTAAATAGCAAAGTGTAATGACAGTGGTAAGACGTTAAATAGCAAAGTGTAATGACAGTGGTAAGACGTTAAATAGCAAAGTGTAATGACAGTTGTAAGACGTTAAATAGCAAAGTGTAATGACAGTTGTAAGACGTTAAATAGCAAAGTGTAATGACAGTTGTAAGACGTTAAATAGCAAAGTGTAATGACAGTTGTAAGACATTAATAAGAAAAGTGTAATGACAGTTGTAAGACATTAAATAGCAAAGTGTAATGACAGTTGTAAGACGTTAAATAGCAAAGTGTAATGACAGTTGTAAGACGTTAAATAGCAAAGTGTAATGACAGTTGTAAGACGTTAAATAGCAAAGTGTAATGACAGTTGTAAGACGTTAAATAGCAAAGTGCACTGACAGTTGTAAGACGTTAAATAGCAAAGTGCACTGACAGTTGTAAGACGTTAAATAGCAAAGTGTAATGACAGTTGTAAGACGTTAACTAGCAAAGTGTAATGACAGTTGTAAGACGTTAACTAGCAAAGTGTAATGACAGTTGTAAGACGTTAAATAGCAAAGTGCACTGACAGTCGTAAGACGTTAAATAGCAAAGTGTGCTCTGGACTGTCATTGAGATGCTCTTGGGTTCGAACCCTGCCTACGAGTGTTTGGGTTAAGATGTAAAAAATCTTTAAATCTGAAGGAACATAAAATAAATACTTTTCTTGATCTGTGGTCTTATGAAGTCGTTGTAAAAACAACAACAACAAACTAAAGTATACAAACTATATCCGTAAACATTGTTAAACCAGCTTTGTTTAAATCGGTACATTTTTAGAAAATTTCTATTTCAGTTCTAGGACACTTAATTCGTGTCAGTTTGTTTGGTTACAACATAGTCTCTCCCCTCCCCCCCCCCCCCCACACACACAAGAGATCAGCTCCAGATAATCATCTATATAAAGTCCTTGTCTGCAGAGAATCATCAGACAAACTCATTGTCTCCTGAGACAGAAAGATATTTATTAATGCAGGAAGTTTTCAGTTTTCAGTTTGGTTGATCTTCTCCTATACCAATACAATACCCTGTGGTGTCATTGGAGATCTTTCTGAACTTCAAAAGTTGATCTTCTAATGTAACTATAGCATCAGTATGATATGTGTTTATGTTTATCTGATGTATGCGTCTCCATGTATATGTGTTTATGTTTATCTGATGTATGCGTCTCCATGTATATGTGTTTATGTTTATCTGATGTATGCGTCTCCATGTATATGTGTGTGCGTGCGTAAACGTTGAAACCACGAAGATTGTTAACCTTTGTTGTTTCTTTTAGATTTTAAAAGTTTGCCTTCATAGTTTGTCATTTTGAGGTTAATGTACTTGGAAAACTCATTAATACATATTTTCTTACGACTAATGACAGACGGTAATCAATAATAGGAATTTATTTTTAGAACTAAAGAGAGGTCACTGTGATGCATGTTGTTTTCTTGTTTGATGTCTGAATTGGTCGTATCACTGGTTTGTTTTGTTTTAGAAACATAATCATCTGGTAATTTCAAGTCTATTCTCCGCACTCTTTCCATCTTACTTTGGTTGTTGTTAACAGATAAGTTTATCAGTAGTTGTTTAACTTGTTACCTCTCTACTATTAAATATTCCATTAACAAAAATAATAAAAACATACATATAAACGGTGATGCGCTATCCACAATCATACTTACGAGACAAAATGGGACACGGTGTTACGGAATCTTTTCCGCAACATTTAACTTTGACCAAGCTGTTTTTTGTTGTTGTTTTTTTTGTTCTAAGAAAAACAATGTATCAATGAAACATAATAAAGGCAAACATGGCTGTGCTAAAAAAATGCAAACTAGAGAACTACACATAGGTAACCCTGCTGAACTGCCATTAAATGTAAGCCTCCGACAAGAGACCCTCTTTACAAAGAAAGTAAATAAAACCATAGACAAAAAGTTAGCTTATAGATCAAATGCAATTTATCTGTTCCACGATGCTACAGACTATCTAACCAGAAAGAAGAGGACCAAACACCAGTTCACAGGCGCGGGAGAAAGTGTCAGAGTGTGAGAGGGAGGAAGCATTGTTCTATACTATAGACAGTGTGTATTGGCTAGTAGCAGCTTTGGAATCAAAGCTGTCTTATGGTGTATGATTTTTTTTCAGACAGTTTTTTAAAATGATATCTTTTTTATTGCAGTTTTGATACACAGTCGTTGGATAGTTGCTACAGACAGCTTTTTTTCTTTCTGACACAGTCGTTGGGCTGTCGCTACAGACAGCTTTTTTTCTTTCTGACACAGTCGTTGAACTGTCGCTACAGCTTTCCTTCTTTCAGACACAGTTGTTGGGCTGTCGTTACAGACAGCTTTCTTTCTTTCTGACACAGTTGTTGGGCTGTCACTACAGACAGCTTTCTTTCTTTCTGACAGAGTCGTTGGGCTGTCGCTAAAGACAGCTTTCTTTCTTTCTGACACAGTCTTAAGGTTGTAGCTCCATACAGATTTCTTTCTGACACAGTCGTTGTGCTGTCACTACAGACAGCTTTCTTTCTTTCTGACACAGTCGTTAGGTTGTAGCTCCATACAGATTTCTCTCTGACACAGTCGTTGGGCTGTCGCTACAGACAGCTTTCTTTCTTTCTGACACAGTCGTTGGATTGTTGCTACAGACATCTTTCCTTCTTTCTGACACAGTCGTTGGGCTGTCGCTACAGACAGCTTTCTTTCTTTCTGACAGAGTCGTTGGGCTGTCGCTACAGACAGCTTTCGTTCTCTCTGACAGAGTCGTTGGGCTGTCGCTACAGACAGCTTTCTTTCTTTCTGACAGAGTCGTTGGGCTGTCGCTACAGACAGCTTTCCTTCTCTCTGACAGAGTCGTTGGGCTGTCGCTACAGACAGCTTTCTTTCTTTCTGACAGAGTCGTTGGGCTGTCGCTACAGACAGCTTTCTTTCTTTCTGACACAGTTGTTGGGCTGTCGCTTCAGACAGCTGTCTCACTTTCTGTCTGTCCTCCATTGGCTCCAGGATCATTCATATCACATTCATATCACATTCATATCACATTCATATCACATTCATATTGATCTTAAAATTATAATTATTTAGAAAATAACGATGATGGTGATGACAAAATATTTGCGACTTCTCGTGTTCACAGTTCATCATAGGTAAAGTTTTTGGGCACAGAAAAACATAATACACTCAAAATTCAACGCTAAATTTTAGTACATGTGTAGTGTATTGTTACTTGGCCACTTTACAAGCTGGCAATTACTGAAAACAGACGTGGAGTTGAACATATTATTATGTGTGTTGGAGAAATAACGTGTACAAACGTTTTGCCAGACAGCAGACAGACAGAGTGATCAGATATAAACTTTGTTAAATAGCTTCAGTTCACAAACGGTGGAAAATGTTAGGAAAAAAAATACATTCAAACCCTGCACTATATCGTCGTCTTTATCCAGTGAATGTTCAAATCTAAGACAGACGAGGACGTAATTATCTTCATTTCTGAAAGAAACGTCCGAAGCTATGAAATACAAGGACGTAATTATCTTCATTTCTGAAAGAAACGTCCGAAGCTATGAAATACAAGGACGTAATTATCTTCATTTCTGAAATAACGTCCGAAGCTAAACAAAAAAAACAACCAATACATCTAGCCATGCAGGCATAGAACATATGATGATGAGCTTGTGAGTCTGGGGTCACACTCAGAACGTTGAATTTGAATAAGGAGACATAGAAGAAAAAAAAAGTCTAATCAAAACTTTCATGAAAAGATTTTCTAGCGTGTGGAGTATGGATTGGACAAGTTATTACAAATGGAAGAGGTACCAAGCCCAAAATCTTAGCTTCTTGTGCCTAGGAAATAAAGTACTGTTTATTATTTTAAATACAAATATAAAAAACAACAACAAAATGGACAGAAAAAAAAAAAGAACAGGTGCAACACTTTACGTTGTATTAGTCTTTACCTTCGCGTACACCTGTGTGGAAAATGTCCATCATTCATTGCGAGAACATGCAGGGAAAGAATAAAAAGCAAATCTCCATTGAGCCTGAGATAAAAACAATAACAGACAGACTAAATAGTTCATGCATTAAACTGGATTAACCTTTCAACTTGTGTACACATGAGATCAATGTGTTCTATGTCAGTCAATGATCACACAATAAATTGCTTGGAAAACATGATTCCTGACAATAGAGATATTTTGTTTAATTTTACACAAACATACAAACAAAATACTTTTTAAAAAGTCACTGTGTGATGAAACTAAGCTATCTCTGAGTGATCTTTGGGTGATCTTGAAATGATCTTTCACTGATCTTTGAGCCGGATTAAAGTGCTGTATGGAACGTGTGTTGAAGTAGATTTTAGTCCAGTGATGATGTTAGTAATGATAAATATAATGATGTATGTAATGCTTTAAGTGATGATATAAGTGAGGCTGAAAAACGCGCTAAAGGATCGCAACTTAGACCAACTGATAAACGTTCCAACTCACGTCAAAGGTCACACTCTTGACTGGATTGTTACAAATGCAAGTGAACTTAGAGCCAAACTCAATGTCCTAGACCGTGGCTTGTCAGATCATTTTCTTGTACACTTTGAAATGAGCCTATCAAAAACAAAATGGCCAAAGAAAAACGTGACTTCCCGTAAACTTAAAGCCATAGACATTGCCTCCTTCAAAATGGACGTGACCTCTTAGCTGTTGCAAAAGAGTTGCTGGATAGCCTTGCACCTCTTGTCACTCGTACAGTCTCAGTTAGGCCATCTGCACCCTGGATGACGGAAGACATAAAGACTGCCAAACTTATTCGCCGACGTGCCGAACGTACATTTCAAAAGACAGGTCTGACGATACATCGACAAATCTTGACTACTGCAACGCTGTGCTAGCAGGTATACCCGATGACAAAATAGCCAAGTTGCAAGGTATTCAGAACAACTCCGCACGAATAGTCCTTAGAAAAACAAGACGAGATTCTGCTACTACACTCTTTCTCAAGCTCCATTTGCTTCCCGTGAAAGCGAGAATCGAGAACAAGGTTGCCACATTTTGTCATCAATGTATATATAACAATGAGATGCTCTTGTACCTTAGCGAACTGATCACTCCATATGTCCCTCAGAGAGCCCTGCGCTCAATGGACTGAACGCTTCTAGTCTCAAAAGCTACGGTCTGCGGGCTTTTTTGGATCCTCATTGATCTCAGACAGACAACATGCTACACTACTTTTAAGAAGAACATTAAGACCTACCTGTTTACAACTTTTTTTAGCTCTCGTGTTTGTAATGTTATCACAGCGCCTTGAGCCTACATGTTGGTTGTTAACAGAGCATTATAAATAAAATTATAATTATCATTATTATTATGATGATGCAAGTAATGATGGATGTGATGATGTATTTAATGATGTTAGTGATAATGTATGTAATGATGTAAGTGATGATGTAAGTGATGATGTAATTGATGATGTAAGTGATGATGTAAGTGATGATGTAAGTGATGATGTAAGTGATAATGTAAGTGATGATGTATTTGATTATGTTAGTGATGATGTAAGTGATGATGTATTTGATTATGTTAGTGATGATGTAAGTGATGATGTAAGTTACGATGTATGTAATGATGTAAGTTATGATGTAAGTAATGATGTAACTAATGATTTAAGTGATGATGTATGTAATGATGGTTGGTGATGATGTATGTAATGATTTAAGTGATGATGTAAGTGATGATGTATGCAATGATGTAAGTGACGATGTATGTGATGATGTTAGTGATGATGTAAGTGATGATGTATGTGATGATGTTAGTGATGATGTATGCAATGATGTAAGCGACGATGTATGTGATGACGTTAGTGATGATGTATGTAATGATGTAAGTGATGATGTATGTGATTATGTTATTGATGATGTAAGTGATGATGTATGCAATGATGTTAGTGATGATGTATGCAATGATGTAAGTGACCATGTATGTGATGACGTTAGTGACGATGTATGTAATGATGTAAGTGACGATGTATGTAATGATGTTAGTGATGATGTATGTAATGATGTAAGTGATGATGTATGTGATTATGTTAGTGATGATGTAAGTGATGATGTATGTAATGATGTTAGTGATGATGTATGTATAACTGTGCATTTAAAATCTTTAGCCGTTCATATTTGAGACGCTAGATTCAGTTAGTTATATCCCTTTGTTATGTGAATAGTCTTGCATGTGTTATGAACTGAATGGTTAAGTCTTCCTTGAATGTGCGAGAAAGTGTGTTAGTCAGTGAGGTCTTGTTCCCGTTCCAGGGAGGTTGGATAGTCGCTTCCTTGACTGGTGTTTGTATTATTTCTTGAGAGTAATATAATTGTGTGCGTTATTTGATATTAAAGAGTTTTTGGTATTCATTGACAGATGGAGTTAGAGTTGAAGTATATTGAGTATTAATTGTTCTTATTTGTGAGTAATTTGTAATTGAGTATTTAAGTAACCCCTACGAGCCTAAGGAGCCAAGCCAAAAGACAAGAGCTAGAACCCTGACCCGCTCCAACCCTTAATGAACTTAACGAGCTGGACGGACACGTGACACAAAAATGTTCAACACTATCATGTATTTATGAATGCTAGTCATTGTCTTGTTGCTGTGGTCAGTGAGACTAATTTCATTTCTCTCTCTCTTTCTTTCTCTCTCTCTCTCTTTCCTCTTTATATTGTTATTATTCTTCCCCGTGCATCCAATTAGGACTGTAGGCGAGCACCATCTGAGACACTCATTATACAAAAAAGACAAGAACGCAATGGCAATGAGTTAATCTCCACTGAAGTTTGGAAGACTACAAATGTCTACAAGTACTAGAGCTGTGTGACCGAGACTTCTGTGTGTCTACAAGTACTAGAGCTGTGTGACCGAGACATATGTGTGTCTACAAGTACTAGAGCTGTGTGACCGACTTCTGTGTGTCTACAAGTACTAGAGCTGTGTGACCGAGACATATGTGTGTCTACAAGTACTAGAGCTGTGTGACCGAGACTTCTGTGTGTCTACAAGTACTAGAGCTGTGTGACCGAGACATATGTGTGTCTACAAGTACTAGAGCTGTGTGACCGAGACATATGTGTGTGTCTACAAGTACTAGAGCTGTGTGACCGAGACTTCTGTGTGTCTACAAGTACTAGAGCTGTGTGACCGAGACATATGTGTGTCTACAAGTACTAGAGCTGTGTGACCGAGACTTCTGTGTGTCTACAAGTACTAGAGCTGTGTGACCGAGACATATGTGTGTCTACAAGTACTAGAGCTGTGTGACCGAGACATATGTGTGTCTACAAGTACTAGAGCTGTGTGACCGAGACATATGTGTGTCTACAAGTACTAGAGCTGTGTGACCGACTTCTGTGTGTCTACAAGTACTAGAGCTGTGTGACCGAGACATATGTGTGTCTACAAGTACTAGAGCTGTGTGACCGAGACTTCTGTGTGTCTACAAGTACTAGAGCTGTGTGACCGAGACATATGTGTGTCTACAAGTACTAGAGCTGTGTGACCGAGACATATGTGTGTGTCTACAAGTACTAGAGCTGTGTGACCGAGACTTCTGTGTGTCTACAAGTACTAGAGCTGTGTGACCGAGACATATGTGTGTCTACAAGTACTAGAGCTGTGTGACCGAGACTTCTGTGTGTCTACAAGTACTAGAGCTGTGTGACCGAGACATATGTGTGTCTACAAGTACTAGAGCTGTGTGACCGAGATTTCTGTGTGTCTACAAGTACTAGAGCTGTGTGACCGAGACTTCTGTGTGTCTACAAGTACTAGAGCTGTGTGACCGAGACATGTGTGTGTCTACAAGTACTAGAGCTGTGTGACCGAGACATATGTGTGTGTCTACAAGTACTAGAGCTGTGTGACCGAGACATATGTGTGTCTACAAGTACTAGAGCTGTGTGACCGAGACTTCTGTGTGTCTACAAGTACTAGAGCTGTGTGACCGAGACTTCTGTGTGTCTACAAGTACTAGAGCTGTGTGACCGAGACATGTGTGTGTCTACAAGTACTAGAGCTGTGTGACCGAGACATATGTGTGTGTCTACAAGTACTAGAGCTGTGTGACCGAGACATATGTGTGTCTACAAGTACTAGAGCTGTGTGACCGAGACTTCTGTGTGTCTACAAGTACTAGAGCTGTGTGACCGAGACTTCTGTGTGTCTACAAGTACTAGAGCTGTGTGACCGAGACTTCTGTGTGTCTACAAGTACTAGAGCTGTGTGACCGAGACATATGTGTGTCTACAAGTACTAGAGCTGTGTGACCGAGACTTCTGTGTGTCTACAAGTACTAGAGCTGTGTGACCGAGACTTCTGTGTGTCTACAAGTACTAGAGCTGTGTGACCGAGACTTCTGTGTGTCTACAAGTACTAGAGCTGTGTGACCGAGACTTCTGTGTGTCTAATCATTTAATGATCCTCATCAAAGATATCTATCTACTCTAATTACCTTTTGTTGAGCTGCTTTGCCTTAGATAAACAACACATTGGTCAAGTATTACTTACTTGCATGGGTCTTTGAAAGCAATCGGGCTACCTCGGGACCAATGTTTTCTAAAACCTTTTCCATTCTCTTTACTTCTACTGCTTATAACGAGTTACAGTGTTAGAAAAAAGTACAGTGTGTAACATTTTACAAATGAGGATCAATCAATATCTATTAAACATTTTTGATGTTCTAAACCTTTTTTCTAAATATGAAAGTAAAAACAGGAGCAAACTGATTAACGGGAAAACCCAAAGTTCTATTTAAAACGATCAGACTTAATGCCCCTGGGATGATCTGGAATCATCATTGGCATATCTTTCAACTTCACAGTGCTGTCATTTTACAAGCTAGTGGGTGAAGCACTTACACGATCTAAAAAACACCAAGCTACTAACTTATTTTAAAGTTTAAAAAAACCACAACAAAAACAAAAAAAACCCACAACAAAAACAAAAAAACAAAGTTTAGAAAGTTCAACCAAGTAAAGTTTGAATTTTCTTTTTTTTTTTTAATCCGTCATTAAATGTACACAACAACTTCCAATACTTTGACTTAAGTCATAGCTCACTCCATTCAGAACCCTGACAAGGTTTGTGTTTATTTGTAGGGTTAAGAAAAATCAATGTCGTTGAACTATTGACAACAAACTTTGTTACATCTGGACTGCACTGGGCCCTAGTGTTGACTACCTATTGAGTCAGTAACAACTCAATTCTGCTTTTCAGTTCCAATAACATTGCAAATGATAAATTTGGAACGTTTTTAAAAAAAGTCTATACAAATCTTGGTACATGCATATAATTTTCATATAAAGTTTTAAAACCTCAGTAAAATAGCATATTACAGACAAGTTAGTTTGTAAAACATCTCTAAATAAAGACAGGCCTTGTTATAGTTCAACACAACATATAAAAGTCACAGTTCTTAACTCCAGTATACACAAAAATACAACTTAGCACTTTGATTAGTGTGTTGCAGTGCTCCCTTTAGAGCTGTTTTTTCCATTAGGGTTCTGTTCTATTTCACACACGTTGGAAGTGTACCAAGGGCCATTTAAAAGTTAATGTAGAGATATTTTGTGCATTTTAAAGTCATGGAATTGTGCGATTGACACCGTTTTGTGCTTCTAAAACCTTACTTCAAATACAATTATACCAACTAAAAAAAATGGCAGCAGATACGGTCTACCTGTGATTGCATGCCAACTGCAGACTTCCAGGTAACTCGCAGGATTTCTACCTTTTCTAATAATTGCCTTGTACTAAAATGCCTTTAATCAGGAGGACAGGTGATTCTTCAGTTCATCTCATTGTCAGAACAGACAGCTCTCAAGTTTAAACAACCTCCAAGACAGAAATATAATTGTCCCCTTACCTTTCAATTCAGCTAGAGAGAGGATCAAGTCTGTATTTAGTATTTGTTAACTAATGATCAAACTTTAAACCTATTGTAAATAGTGAGGAAACAATAATATTCGCTATGCAGGATGTAAAATATATTTACTGTTGTACTGTACAACGCTTATACTAAATAACATTTTTTTTTGCAATCGACATTTCAACCACTTCTATTCATATAATTGTCATCAAATTTTGCATACAAGCTCATGTTCGATGACATGTTTGATGACATGTTCGATGACATGTTTGATGACATGTTCGATGACATGTTTGATGACATGTTCGATGACATGTTTGATGACATGTTTGATGACATGTTTGATGACATGTTTGATGACATGTTCGATGACATGTTTGATGACATGTTTGATGACATGTTTGATAACATGTTCGATGACAACACATAAATACATAAATAAATCAAACAATTAGTTAATCAACAAGTCGTAATTAATTAATTTCTTTCTTTCTCTATGAAAGATTTACCAAACTAAGGAGATATAAGCCATGAGTAGAGAATAAGGTGATTAAAGATTTAAAGATAGCAAGAGCCAATACAAAAATTAATGTTAATGTAAATATCATATCAATAGGACTGTATGTATTATAAAGAATTACACAGAAAATACTTTGGTAAATAGCATTGTCTTAATTAGGCTACTATTTACAAAAATATTTTTTTTCTTAATTTAAACTTATTATCGCTAAAAAATTGAGATTCATAATTAAAAGTGTATGTAATTGAAATCCCTGTTATTTTATTGGTGAAGCAAAATAAATAATTATCAATAAGGATTAAATGTGTTGAATTTCAGCAAGCGTGGTCAAAAGCTGCATTTTGTTGAATGAAAGTGACTTAATTCTAATTCTAATTTGCGTACAATATCTACATACACCTACATACATATGATTGATTTGTACAAATCGATTTTATGATCTTAAATAATCAACATTTAATAAATTCTCGGATGTTCCAGAAAATAAAACCTCATTTAAAATTAGAATACATTTTAAGCACACATCAAATATTTAGGAATACCTATAAAACCAGTAGCTTCATTGATTACTATTTATCCAATTATTTCTGACCTTTTCACATGGATCC